>NW_007249349.1:6100-52495 GCF_000164805.1 Carlito syrichta | reverse complement strand
TCACGCCGCCGCTGCAGCTGCGGGAGCAGGCGGACCACGGGCCCCAGGCGCCCCACACGCCGGGGCCGTCCTTGGGGGCGCCCTCGGCCACCGCCATCCGCTGCGGGACCTGCGGAGACAGAGGCGGGTTAGGGCACCGGACGCCGCTCCTCGGGCACCTTGACGACTGTGAGCAGGGCGGCTTCTGCCCTTGGTGCAAAGAAGCACTGGCTGTTTTAGTCAGAACCACAGAGATGAGTATGAGCCAGGCTGAGTGGTGGCCGTCTTTATATCAACGCGGTCATAACATGGACGTTTTCATTTTTTTAAACGGAGGGAAAAGCCCTCGACAGCAAAAGAGCCCACAAAGCGGGCCTGGCTCTGGGTGTCATGGCCTTGGAGAGCTCAGCCTGCCCCCACCTCTTACTGCCTATTACCCCTCAGAAGTCTCCCTTAACTTCCCACCCAGGTCCCCAGGCTTCAGGCCAGAGGGACTGGATTTCCCATAAGCTGCCAGAAAGACCTGCCTGGTGCCCAGGTCCAGAGCCAGGCTGCCTAGGGTCACCTCCCTGCTACCACCTCCTAGCAGGGTGACGGGGACGTTTCAGAGCCTCAGAGAGGCTCACTGCGTTACAGAGAAGGATGGTACCGGCACCGACCTCACAGGCTATAAGGAGATTTAAGTTATCTGTGTGCGTAGCAGAGAGCTTGGCACTAAATAAGTGTGTGCCAATAACCAGAATCATAATTTCCCTGGTTCCATGGAAAATTAGAAGAGGTGAATAACGTCAGAATGTTTGAAAGTTCTGGCCGGGCTCAGTGGTTCAGCCTGTAATCCCAATACTTTGGGAGGCCTAGACAAGTAGATTGCCTGAGCCCTGCGGTTCAAGACCAGCCCGGGGAATTTGGCAGACCTCCTCTCTACAACAAATCAAAAATTAGCCGGGATGGTAGCATGTACCTGTATTTCTGGCTACTTGGAAGGCAGAGGCAGAAGTATTGCTGCAGCCCAGCAAGTGGATGCAGGGGTGGCTGTGAGCATGCCACTGCTCCAGCCTAGAGCAATTAGACCACACTGAGATACCACCTAACTCCAATCAAGATGGCCATCATCAATAACTTAAAAAACAACACATGCTGGAGAGGATATGGCAAAAAGGGAACACTTCTACACTGTTGGTGGGAGTGTAAACTAATACAACCTTTGTTTAGATTCCTAAAAGATCTAAAAACCAACCTTCCATTTGACCCCGCAATCCCCCTATTGGGAATATACCCAGAGGAACTCAAATCACTCTATGAAAAAGATACCTGCACACATATGTTTATTGTAGCACTGTTCACAATAGCAAAAACATGGAACCAACCATGGTGCCCATCGAAAGAGGACTGGGTAAAAAATGTGGTACATATACATGATGGAATATTATGCAGCCATAAAGAAGGACAAAATTATGAACTTCACAACAACCTAGATGGACTTAGAATCTTTAATAATGAGTAGTGGGAAACTGCCAGGGGAGGACGGAGGCAGGATTGGCAGTAATAGGAATCTGCCAGGGGGTTGGGGCACACCTCATCAACAAGGGTACATGCGTAATGAACATTTGTATACCTAACCCTGAATTGTACCCCACATCTTTAAAATAAAAAATAGGAAAAAAAAAGAAAAAGAAAGACCAGAGAGTGTCTACACATTTGTTCATTTCACTGGTCATTTCACAGACCTATGATGCCAGGCTTGGTGCTAAAAGCAAGGACACTGTAGTTTTTTCATTATGCAGGCATACTGTGAGCACCAACTATATGCCAACATTGAGCTAGGTCATGAGGACAAGGAGAAAAGCACCCCAGGTCCACACAAGAGGACTGAACCTAGCCGCAGATGAGTCTATGCAACCAGTACAAGACGGGGGGAGGCTACTGAGAAGGGATGGCTGCCCAGACTGGGTTAGGGAGGTTGGGGGGCATTGAGACAGCCTCAGAGAAGGAAATGGGGGTCGCAGTCAAAGCTGTAATTATCCGGGCACCTACTCTGTGCCAGGTGACATGGCTCCTCTCAAGATAAGATCATCCTAGATTACCCAGGTGGGCCCTAAATCCAATGACACATGTCCTTATAAGACACAAAAGAGAAGACATAGGCTCAATGGACAAAGCAGTGTGACCCCCAAGTAGAGACTGAAGGGGTGCAGCCAGAAGCCAAGGAACCATCAGGAGCCGCGAGAGGCAGGGAAAGAGTCTTCCCCTAGTAATTTTAGGAGCACTGCTCCAGTGACACCTTGATTTTGAACTTCTGGCCTCCAACATTGTGAGGGAATAAATTTCTATGGTTTTAAGCCATCCAGTTTGCGGTAACTAACTGTTCTGGCAGCCCTGGGAAAATAACGGAATGTGGTAGTACTTTGAGCACAGGAACGGAAAGCGGGCCAGCCCTGGCTAGGCACGTTCTCTGCATGGGGCACAGTGAAGATGAACTGCTCTGTGGTGTAGGCAGCATAGCACAGAGTTCCACGTGACAGGATCCCTCAGCACCCTAGCCACACTGGAAGATTGGTGGTGTTATTTTCCTTCTTTTACGCAGAAGAAGCAGAAACCCTGGGCACAGACAAGACGAAAACTGAGGTCTCCTGACTCCTAGTCAAGTGCTCTTTCTTTCCCCTGCAGCTTGTGGCCCTTCCTGTCTACACTTTTGGTGTAAAACAGAAGGGTAAAATGAGTAGAGGTAAACCCAGTTCCATGGATGTTCTAGTGGATGGATAATTGCGACAAATGAATAAAGACAGAAATATGTTACTGGCATATCTGGGGATTTTGGTTACTCACCATCCTTGAGCTCTTATTAATATAGATAACACAGACATTGCCTATAGCTTGGATTAGACATGTAGCTCTACTAAAAATCCACTTCCTAGAACTAATCCCTCCCTTAATTTAGTTCCCTATTGCCAAACTGGGCAGGGTCCCCCGGGGAAGAAAGCATGAAACTACATTCCATCCTATTCTATTCATAAGAATTCTCTAATTTATGGCTCAATTATGGTGAGTGACTTGAAATTCCATCAAAGTCCCCATGGTGGGAATCCAACCACATGCGCCAGAATTGTATTTTTATAGTACACAGCCAGAAACAAAGGGGAAAAAAGATAGAAAAACAGAAAGGAAGGACGAGGAGAAAGAAAAAACAAAGAAAATATGGAGTGGGGACGGCTTGCTAGTGGCATGGGCCTCCCAGCCTCCTGCTGCTCCTTCCCAATCCTAATGACCCTCCACCCTCAGACAGTCTAGGAGTTTCCTGCAAGACAAGATGCAAGATGGAAAAACTTTCAAGTGTTTTGAGACATACTATTCCTAAAATTAGGATGAACTAACAGAACCTCTGTTAGTCAGTGAAAAACAGTGCAAGCAAATAATAGCTCATGGTAAGAGACAAAGAAATGCCTGTATCTCAAAGCTTCATAACCTGCCAGTATGCTGCCCCTTCCCCAATATGCACATGACATGTGAAGACTGAGGCAGAAAACCTGGAGTGCTTCTCGGTGCACCCCCAAACTGCTGGCTTTCTTTATGTAAAAAGAATTCTACAATTCAATAAGAAAAAGACAACCAATGGAGATAGGAATGAAGGGTGTCAACAGGTGGTGTATGCGTGTTATGGACTGAATGTGTGCCCCCCCCCACCATTCACAAGAATTAGAAACGGTTGAAGCCCTGACCCCCAATGTGATGATATTTTGAGGTAGGGCCTTAGATGAAGTCATGAGGGTGGAACCCCCATGATGAGATTAGTGTCTTTATAAGGAAAGAAAGAGAGACCAGAGTGCCACCCCCACTCTGCTACCCCCCTAGCCATGTGAAGACACAGAGAGAAGGCAGCTCTCGGCCAGTCAGGAAGAGAACCCTTACCTGAGAGCCAAACCATTCAGCACCTTGATTGTGGACTTCCCAGTCTCCAGAATTATGAAAAATAAGTTCCTGTTGCTTAAGCCACCCAATCTAACATGTTTTGTTATGGCAGCTTGAACTGACTGATAAAACAGGAAAATAAACAACATATGAAAATTGTTTAAGCCCCACATAGAATCAAATAAATGCAAAATAAAACAACAACATTCCATTTTATAACCCTTAGATTGGCACAGATGATAAAGTTTGATAATACCGATATGACAAGAATGTTCACTGCTGATGGGAAATTAAGTTGGGGCAACTTCTTTGGAGGGAACTTTGCAAAACACTTACCAAAATTTCAAATGTGCATACCCTTTAGCCAGCAACTCTATGTATAGTTATTCATCGTACAAATATACTCAAAAGTATAGCATAAAGTTGTATATATAAAGATTTGTTAGGGTAAACTGAGGCAGGGTGGGCCAGGGCCACAGGAATAAGGGAAAGAATGGCAAAGGCAAAGCAAAAGAGTTTATTCTGCTCAAGAGAGAGCGAGGCTGATGCTAAGTTTACTCTGTCCACCCTGCCTCAGTTTACCCTAACAAGATTTGCATGACATCATATTTTGGAAGAACAACAACAAAATGTGGAAACAACCTAAATATCCAAGAATGGGAGCCTGGCTAAATGAAACCTAATCCATCTAAACAATGAAATACAGTTTTTCTGTTAGAATGGAGTAGATTTACATCTGATAAAATGGACAGCTCGCCATAATACATTAATTAGTGAAAAACAAAACAGGAAGTAGGACAGTGCGGGAGAATAAACCTATTTGCAGATATAGTTCTTTAAGCATTAGGTAGAAACATTAGAAATTGCTGATATTTGATCATTTGTGATCTACAAAAATGCAATTTCATAGGATTCATAATTTCCTAGAATTCAACCTAACCTGAGTAGTTTCCTGACTTTGGCAATCAAAAGAGCCCGACTAGAAAATCTTCCCACCAAACTGGGCAGCAGAAATGAAGAAGCAGAATGCAGAGTGGCTTCGTCACCCACCCACCTGTAAATAGCTGGTTGCCTTGGGGATCAAGTCTATTCCTCAGAGCAGCCGGCAGGCCACGACTATTCACAGATGTTTAACAAATGACACCAATCACAATCACCATTTATTTAATACAGAACATTGGCTAACCGAAGGGCAATTGCTTTATATGTATTGTCTAGTTTAATCCTCAGAACAGCCCACTGAGGAAGTTATCATCTTCCCTTTACAGATGAAAAACAGAGGCTTAAAAGCGTTTGTTCACAGAGTTCATAAACTTTGTAAAGGTTCATGAGCACCAAGGGTACCTCCTGTGATTTCCAGCAATGTTTCAGTGACCTTAAGATTGGCAAAGATTCTGCACCTGCACATGTAAACAGGTCACTGAAATTGAAGTGATGACTTTCAATGACCCCATACTTATAGGCTGGTGTGCCCTAAGAAAATTCAGGGTAGGCCAGGAATGGTGGCTCAAGCCTGTAATCCCAGCACTGGGAGGCCAAAGTGAGAGGAATGCCTGAGCCCAGATTCGAGGCCAGCCTGGGCACCTTGGTGAGACCTCATTTCTGCAGTAAATAAAAAAATTAGCCAGGCATGGTGGCATGTGCCTGTAGTTCCAGCTACTTGGTAGGCTGAGGTGGAAGGATCGCCTGAGCCCAGCAGGTTGAGACTACGGTGGCTGTGAGCGTGCCATTGCCCTCCATCCTAGGCGACAGAATGAGAATCCAAATAAAAAAATAAAAAGATAAAATCCAGGGTAAAGTTACTTAAATGATAAGAAAACAAAACAAACAAAAGATATCTTCCAGTATGGAAAACAATATGGGAATTGGCAGTTAAGGCAAACTGCCACGGAAGGGAGGGGCATACCTCATCAACAAGGGTACCTGCATAATGAACATTTGTATACCTAACCCTGAATTGTACCCCACATCTTTAAAATAAAATAATAAATAAATAAAGTGTAAAAAAAGAGAGAGAAAACAATATGCTGGTGTCAAGAAAGGAGTGAGTGGTGAAGTTCATGTTGGTGACCTCAGCCTTCTACGAAAGTTTCGAGGTCTTCCACTGACAGAAGGGGACAGATGAATTGGGAGGATTCCAGAAAGAAGAGGCCATGCAGACAAGCAAAAATATCCTCGATTTGCCTGAACTGCTTTAACACAAACCCTACTTCTGACACCCACAAGATTCATTTTAAGGATTTGAGTTTCCATTTTGCAGATGTAGTCACTGAAGTTCAGAGTGGCAGTGTGACCTCAAGGAAGAAGGGTGGGCTTTCAAAATGCATGTGAGTCAAACAATGCCCATCTGTCACTGCCACTGGGTAGATGAAATGAAATACTAAGTAAGGCATCTCACATGCCACCAGTCCCCCAGCAGGGGGATAGCAGACCTCCACTTTGTCCCTTTATTGGGAGAACATATGTCATCACTGAAAAGTTCTGTAATGTGTAAGATGTAGATTCAGCCCCAAAATCAAAGCGGTACTCTCTCCAGTCCACTGGAGGTTTTACAGGATGGGGTAAGAATTAGAAAGGAGCTTGTTCAACACATACCATGCTATGACCCTTCCCCCCAGAGATTCTTTTTTTTTTTTGTCAGAGTCTCACTGCATCACCCAGGCTGGAGTGCAGTGGTACACTCACAGTCACCGCAGCCTTGACCTGCTGGGCTCTGGCCATCCTTTTGCCTCAGCCTTCCAAGTAGCTGGAACCACAGGAGTGTGCCATCATGCCTGGCTAATTTTTTGATTTATTATAGAAACCAGGTCTTGCTAAGTTGCCCAGGCTGGTCTCAAACCCATGGGTTCAGGCAGTCCTCTCACCTCAGCCTCCCAAAGTGCTGGGATTACGGGCATGAGCCACCATGCCCGACCTCCCAGAGATTCTGATGTGCTCTGCGTGGGGTGAGGTTAGGGTTGAGGTTAGGGTCTGATATCCCCCTCCTCATTTAAAAACTACTGCTTGGTATTATGGAGCTTCTCTAAACAGTCACTATGGGGTATGAGCCAGGAGAAGGAGAAAAAAATGGCATCCAGAGAAGTAAGAGCAGGGTAGTACCCTCCCCATTAACTCAACTTGTGTTGTGCAAGAGAAGGGACCATGACAGTCTTGGGGGAAACTGAAATTCCCCCAACGATTTTGGGTTGTAGCTAGATGCTATAACTGACAAGACTTTGGGATCGGCTCTGTGGAAGTGTTGGTTCATGTCAAGGAGGGATATTTGTGTAAATATAGACCCTTAGGAAAATGTGTGTAGGGCAACATTCCACCTTCCATGGGTCTTCCATGGTGCAGTGGTTCATGCCTGTCATCCCAGCACTTTGGGAGGCCGAAGCGAGATGATTGCCCGAGCTCAGGGGTTCAAGACTAGCTTGGGCAACTTGGCGAGCCCTGGTCTCTATAATAAAACAAAAAAAACTGGCCAGGTGTGGTGGCATGTAGTTTCAGCTACTTGGAAGGCTGAGGCGGAAGGATTGCTTGAGCTCAGCAGGTCAAGGCTGTGGTGGCCATGAGCATGCCACTGCACTCCAACCTGGGTGACACAGTGAGGCTCTGACTCACACACACACACACACACACACACACAAAATCACCTTACCACAATGGATAAAGCAGTACTCCACGAAGAGGCCTGCCAGCTGAAGACATTGCATGCAGAATGGGTCAACCGGACACGTCCTCCTTGGAATTAGAATCTCCAGCAAGGTGACCAGCAGGCCAGTGGCTTTGGGTCCTTCCTCCAGCAGCGGCTCTTTTGATCCCACTGTTCAGGCCCTGAGACCACTCCTGTGTTGTTGCCCTCTGGCAAGCCTCACTTCCCTCCTGCTTCCTAGGCTTGTTCCAATAAATCTTCCATTGCTTATGTTTGTCTCTGTTGCTTGCAGTAAAGAATCCTCATTGCTCCCTAAATATGACTGCAGATATGATAATACCAGGGTGCCAAAAAAATATGTACACATTTTAAGAAATGTAATCTTTATATTCCTTTTAGTTCGCCATCATCAGAAGTGTCTGGATGCTGTTGGTAGCCACTGTGAGCACCTCTTATAATTGCAGAAACCAAATGTGACTTGTATTCATCTTTTGTTCTTGGTCTATATTGAGTATTACAATATTAATACAGTTTTCCTTCCTTAAGATGTGTATACTTTTGGGGGGGCACACTCTATATACGTATAAAATGTGGCAACCAAGATAACCAGAAATGAACTAGGTCGGCCTTTGACACAGGACTTGGAGAAAAGAAAGCAACTTTTGCGATAGCCAAAGGCTGGGAAAGGTGGTCTGGACAGTGATTAAGGGAGTCTGGGTTTGAAGTTGTCACATGTTGACAGTAGCTGACCACAGCCAGAGTAACCAGAAAACCAAAGTCTCTATGAAACACAATGGGGCTGAGTGAACCTGAGGCTCTCAGGGAAGACAGCAGGTGAGTTTAGACAAGAGTAGGAGAAGTAATTGTCAGAGCGATTGTGGCTGTGTTTTATTTTTCCATCAGAGCCTTTATAAGGGAAATGAGTATATATGACCCAAGTGAAAGCATGGTCAAATAAATTAGGGTTTAATGACTCCATGAACCATCATAATCATGAGCAGTACCGAGCAATATGGAAATAGTCTAGTAATACAATATTAAGTGAAAAATGTCCAAAACAAACCTGTAACTATACCATGATTATATTAATGCAATGATTCTGTAGGCTATGAACACAGCCTGGAGGGGACTTGGAAAAATGAAAACATGCAATCTGTTCCTGAAGCTGAATGCAGGATAAATTCTCTTGTAATTTAAAAAATTTCAGTCATGGTTACAGTACCGCTCATTCAATAAATACAAATAAACAGATTAAATGGAGAAAGATTCAGAACAGATTGCAAAAGGTGGTAGGCAGGGAGTAAGCCAAGAGTTGGTGGCAGCCTTGTCACAAAACGCCCTGGGCATTTCTCATCACCACCAGTAAATCCAACACCAGGAACAGCGCTAAATGTTTTCAATGGATTTGGTTTCGGCACTAATGTGAAATCATGTAAGGTTTCACTGGTTTCTAATTCTCGTTCTACAAGATTAAACCTACCATCTGTTCTCCATAGAAAACGAGTCACATGAAATTCTAAAGTCTCATTTTAGGAGAGACTGGAAAAAGTAGGTTTGGTTTTAGCCACATAACCTAGTCAACACTCTAAAGTGAACATTACAAAAATACACTTTGGCGTTTGAGCCCAGAAAGCAAATTTTGGAGAATTCGAGAGCAAATAAAAACAGGAATAGATAGCTGTAGGCTCAACCAGGACAACAGGGACCTTGCAGGAACCTGGGAGGTGGTGCAACCTACTGGGTGAATCCAAACTCATGCAAGATCTAAATTAAGGCCTGTACTATGGTTTTCTCTGAAACACAATTCAGTGTTACATCTTGATTGTCTTGACTCTAACACAACATACTGCAAAAGGCCCCAAATCTTACCTTTCAGTATTAATGCCAATGCCAGCAGCTACAATATGAAGGTAAGGATCTCAAAGATATTGGCCGGGCATCGTGGGTCACACCTGTAATCCCAGCACTTTGGGAGGCCGAGGTGGGAGGATTGCTTGAGCCCAGGAGTTTGAGACCAGCCTGGGCAACATAGTGAGAACTCATGTTTACAAAAAAAAAAATTATCCAGGTGTGGTGGTGCACACTTGTAATCCCAGCTACTTGGGAAGCTGAGGTGGAAGGATCTCCTGAGCCCTGAAGGTCAAGGCTGCAGATTATGCCACTGCACTCCAGCCTGGGTGACAGAGTGAGACTTCAACTCAAAAAAAAAAAAAAGAACCTTACAGATTTGGAAGACTGAAACTGAGCATGCTCAGCCTTGATTTTTGTACCAGAATTCCCCCAATAGCAATTATTCTAAAAAATGAGTCCTACACATGCATTCAGGAACAGTTCAAAGGATGTATTTGCACACACCAAAACAAAGCAGGAGGACGAGTGAAAACCAAAAGAGAGAAAGAAAGAAAAATACAGACTAAGCCTTAAGGAAACCATGAGCCCTACAGAGGAAAACACTACTGACACGCTGCCCCCAAAACTCAGCAGGTGTAAGTTCAGTTGTCCTGCTAATTCCAGCTTGGTCCACCGTACTCTAAGGCTCCTTCTCAATACCTGTGTCCTCTAGGTTGGATAATCCTTATAGTAAACGATCTCAGTGACACACACTTCACCCTACTCATCCATGTACATGTTACTGAGTTTACACTCTGAACCAGACACCTGAGTGTCTCGTGGTGCCATCCACAGGGTAACTTGCAACACAATTCACCCCACATTTCTATTTCCATTGAGAGATGCAGATTCTTGGCTCTATACCCAACCCAGCAAGCAAAAACCTCTGGGGGCAGGACCCAGAAATATGCATTTCAAATAAGCTCCCCAGTGACTTGAATGCATGTTCTGGTGTGAGAGCCACTGGACACTGGACACCGGTAGGTGAGACTTAAAGAGAAAAGTGCTAAACTAAGTTCACCCTCCAGGTCTTGGACTTACACCACAGGCTGCTACTTTCTTAACCCCCAAATGCTCTAGCCACATGATTTTGTTAGCCTCAAATTTCCTGTTTTTTGGCTTACCCCTTTTACTTCTGTCATTCAAGTTGGGCCAACTCAGAGTTTATCATATAAGGCAGGAATACATTCACAGAATGGGACCTTTCTAATGTGGTATCTACGCCAAGCAGTTTCCGCTGAAAATACTGTATGCTTTTATTATTATCATTATTTAAAGTTGAGGTCTCACTCTGTTGTTCAGGCTGGGGTGCAGTGACGCAGATCACAGCTCACCACAGCCTTGACCTGCTGGGCTCAGGCGATCCTTCCACTTCAGCCTTCCAAGTAGCTGGAACCATAGGTATGCATGTCTACACCTGGCTAGTTTTTAAATTCTTTCGTAGAGACGAGGTCTTGCTATGTTGCCCATGCTGATCTCGAGCTCCTGGGCTCAAGCAATCCTCTTCCCTTGCCTCCCAAAGTGCTAGGATTACAGGCGTGAGCCACTGCACCTGGCTGATACTTTTAATAAAAGAGGCATAGTAGCAAACAGGAAATGCAGACAGATAAAAAGTGACCTCGTGGGACACTCAGGACAGGACCCTGCATGCTGGTACCAAGTCTGCTGTTACTCACTTTGTGACCTGACACCCGTCGGCCAGTGGCTCACACTCTCAGTTTCCATATCAGTGAAATGAGCCGGCTGTATGGAATGAGAGCCGAGCTCTCTTCCAGAACTAACAGGCTCTGATTTTTCCTGGAAGAGCATGTACATTCCTTGCCACTTATTGACTCGCTTCAAGTACCACAACCAAAAGAGGCAACCCCAGGTTGTGCCCAGGGCTCCCCACTGCCAGCAACAAGGCTCAAAGCACAGTAGATCTTCCCTAAAGGTAGTGCCAAGAAGGCCCGGATGCACTCCATGGTATTCAAAGGCAGGGCCCAGCCAAAACGACCATGCCATGAGGTAAATATTTGGATGCGATCTGCATAATCGGAAACACTCCGCCCTCTGAAACTGACCTGACTTTCATCACCAGCCACATGGAAGTCATGCTCCGTTATAACTAGAAAATAATGCAGAGCATGTGCCTGGGTACCGAGTCCGCTCCGTGCTGCTGCACAGTTTCTTGGGAAACAGAAGCAGATGTCTCTGTGCAGTGCTTTTTTTGTACAGTGGCTAGTCCACTGGCCTCATGCCCTCCACAGCAACCAAGCTAGCTGGGACTGTCAAATACTGAGTGATACACACACAAAAAAGGGGACTGGCTTGTGGGTCTAGAGGCTGATTTTGGGGGGAACAGCAACCTTCCAGGAGAAGAGTTTGCTGGTGATTTGGCCATCTGCATCCCCAAGAATCCCCTAGGATCAGCAGGACCCTATAAGACAGGCAAGTCTAGGGAGGCTGAGGCAGGAGGATCACTTGAGGCCAGGAGTTCAAGACCAGTCTAGGCAGCATAGGGTGATCTCATTTCTACAAAAAAAAAAATTAACTGGGTGTAGGTAGCATATGCCTATAGACCCAGCTTCTCAGGAGGCTGAGACAGGCAGATCACTAGAGGCCAGGAATTTGAGCCTGCAGTGGGCTATGATCATATGACTGCACTCCAGCCTGGGCAACAGAGTTAGACCCTGGAAAGAAAGAAAAGAAAGAAGAGGGGAAGAGAGGGAAGGAGGGGAGGAAAGGAGAGAGGGAAGAAGGGAGGAAAAGAGGTAAGAAAAGGCAAGTCAAGAGCATTTTTTTCTGGAAACTGTCGGCATCCAGCCTAAAGCAAAGCACATATCAGGGTTCAACAAACCTTGCTGAATGAGACTGCAAATGGCTTGAGAGTTGGCGCTACTTGGATTCCCAGCCTCGGCCTTTCCCTTGCCCATGTAGCCCTCTCTGTGACCCAGTGCTGCTTTCTTGAAACCTGGCCCTACTATGCTACTCTTTTGCTTAGCAAGGCCTCTCCTTGCCAAAGCATCCTAAACCTGCCACCATCTGGCCTCTTCTTCCTTCCCAGCTTCACCTCCATCACTGCCCCCCTCCCTATATCCCCAAACCCTCTCTCCCCTCCTGCTTTTCCCTGGCTGTTCTCCCAACTCTAGTGCTCTCTCTACCTGGGAACAGACCTTTTCCACCCAGATCAAGTGGCCTCTGTGCCATCCTCCTGGGCCATCACGCATATCCTTCTCCATAGCACTCACTGCCTGGCGCTATAATTACCTTTTGACAGCTGTCTCCCAGCAACATTATGAGATCCCCAGGGCAGGGATTATGTCTTCTTTACCTCCCGTGTTCCACCCACTCTCTTGAACCCTGCCTCAACCAGAGTCTATCACCTGGCAAGCCCTCAGGAGATATTTGATGGACAGATGAATGGATGCATGGATGAATGAAAGACACATTTCCCAGTGGCTTGGTCTCCTGCCCATCTGCTTTGTGAAATGTCAAATGCCTCCTCTCCCTAGAGTAGCACACGTCATGACTGTTCAGCTATTTGACAGGGACCTAAGATGCTGCCATGTTTTCCTTTCTCTGTGAGTCTACATGTCAAGAAGTCGACAGTCGAAAGGTCCTATTTCTTCAAAGCAATTCACTCATTGTTCAACCCTCCAACTGTCCCCTGCCTGTTGAACCCTCCTCTCCCCTTGACTTCTAGGACACCATACTGTCCTGATTCTTTTCCTAAACTTCCGGCTGTCTCTCTGGGAGCTTTTCCTCCTCATCTGCCCTTAATGTTGGAGTTCCAGTCTTGGCTTTCCATTCTTTTTTATCCAAACCTTCTTTTAGGGAAGACATTATAGCATCAGTCATGATCTATATGCCAATGTCTCCCTGATTCATGGAGAGCCCCAAAATCTCTCCCAAGTACTGACCTTACTTTCCCAACAACCAACAAGACATTCACCAGGATGACCCATGGGTTTTTCACACTCCAGCTTTCACCTAACCCGGAACTGAACTACTGCTCCATCTTCTGAATTCTCAACTTTCTGGCCCATACAGATAAAGCCCCATCCCTCACTCCCTGCCTCCAAAGGGACACAAAATCATGCCAGTGCAACCTCAGAAATATCTCTGGACTCAGCCCCTTATTTCTCCATCCCCACAGTCTGTAGCTTGGTCAAGGTACCACTCCCATTTGCTCTTACCTGGCCTCTACCCATCCAATCCCTCCTCCCCCAAATTCTGGCATTACATACCTTAAAATCATATCAGTTAAGTCACGTGTGTTCTTTTTTCTTTTTCTTTTTTGAGCCAGGGTCTTACTCTGTCACACAGGCTAAAGTGCAGTGGCACAATTATACCTCACCACAGCTTTGACCTCTTGGGCTCAGGTGATCCTCTGCCTCAGTCTTCCAAGCAGTCGGGGACTACAGACATGTGCCACCATGCACAGCCAATTTTGTTTTGTTTTGTTGTTTTTGTAGAGACGAGGTCTTGCTGTGTTGCCTAGGCTAGTCTCAAACCCCTGTGCTCAAGCAATCCTCCTACCTGAGCCTCCCATGTTGGGATTATGAGCCACAGTGCTCAGTCAAGTCCCACATTCATTGACCACCCTAAGGCCCCTCTGCCTCCAGGACTGACTCCAGCCCCCTAGCCTAGTTCACATGGCCCTTTGCTCTGGCCCTCTGCCTAGCCCTGCAGCCTCCTCTCCCAGTAGTCCTTGTTCTTAACTTCTCACTCAACCATGCCAAGCCTCTGCACCACTCTGTGTAGATGCCCCACATCACTGGCATCGAAAGCCCTTCTTCACCCCCAACCTTCCTTCACCTGATAAATTACTGCTCATCCTTCATGACTTACCAAATGCTGAATATTACACCATTTTTACAAATTACCTCAACTCCCCAGGCAAGGGCAGTGGCTCTGTCCTTTAGGAAGCCACGGCATTTCAAGCACACATCACCATATCCCATTACAATTTCTGTTTTTATATGTCCTGTTATCCAAATTATGAAACAAAATCAGGCATGAATTTCTTACACTTATTGCTCTTATCCAACTATAAAACTAAAAACAACTTACAAATGGAGCAAGTACAAAACTCAAAACCAATAAAAATTCAAATTAACAATGTTAACTTAATGTGATGGATGGTTACTGAAACTAAACAGACATTGTTGGGTGTGACTGTAGGATGTATTTAAGTTTTTTACATTTCACTTGTTGATAGATTCTTTTGAATTTAAGCATGATGGACCATCATTTGAGACATTTTTTTCCTTTTGAAACGAAGGCCTTTGGGAGGCCCAGGTGGGAGGATCACTTGAGCCCAGGAGTTTGAGACCAGCCTGGGCAACACAGCAAGAACATGTCTCTACAAAAAGTTTTAAAAATTAGCTGAAAAGAAAAATAAAGTCTTTGCATTTAAAAAAAGAAAAGTGAATTTATTTCAAACTACCAATCCATTATTTGGAAGGGCCAGTCTACAAGACTAGATTTTAAAATGCTGCTTAATCGAAAAAAAATCCACTACTGTTTACCGTGACTTACTGCCAATGCATTATTGTGACCAGGGCCATAAGAGACAGAACATGTGCAACAGCTAAAAGGTAGACATGCTCCAGTTTCTGTAGGACAGATTCTTGGGAGATTGGTACCCCATGTGGTATCTAAATTTCTCCACCCTTTTGTGGATTCAAAAGTTAAAATCTTTTGTCACTGACATGGATATATTCAGTTAATAAGTCGGTCAAGGGGCTATGGGTCCTCAGCTCATAAAACATTTAAACAGTTTTTTAAAAATTACAGATGAGGATGAGAACCAGGATGTGAACGCAGGTTTGGGTGATTCTGAGGCTCAGACTCTTCTCACTGCCCCGTGGTACTTAATCCTGGAGACTGAGAAGCCCAAATGCAAGGCGGACATGCACAAAAAATTGAATTATCTTTTGGAGGATGGGCCTCTTGTAGTACAGGCTTCCCCTAGCAGGTAAGTGTTCCAGGAACCCATCAGCATCAGTGGACCAGCTAGAGTTGTGAGAGGCTGTGTTCAGCTTCTGTGAATTTTTTTTGGAGATTCTTTCATCATGTTTGTGCATTTCATGATGGCTGATTTACGAGTGCACCTGCCCACACCATGCTGAGTGTTCAACAGTTTTTGACCAAAAACAGCATGAGCCCTGTGCCTCACCCTTCCTATACACCTGATCTCACTCCAAGCAGCTTTTTTGTTTGTTTGTTTGTTTGTTTCCCCAGATGAAAAAAGTCCTCAAAGGCAAACATTTTGCTGATGTGGAAGAGATGAAATAAAAAACAGCAAAGCAGCCGGGCTTGGTGGCTCAGCCTGTAATCCCGCACCTTTGGGAGGCTGAGGTGAGTGGATTGCCTGAGTCCGCGGGTTCGAGACCCGCCTGGGCAGGTGAGATCTCATCTCTACAATAAAATCAAAAAATTAGCCGGGCGTGGTAGCGTACGACTGTAATTCCGGCTACTCGGAAGGCTGAGGCGGAAGGATGGTCAGAGCCCAGCAGGTTGAGGCTGTGGTGGCCGGGAGCGGCCACTGTACTCCAGTCTGGGAGACAGAGTGAGATTCCAACTCAAAAAAAAAAAAAAGCAAAGCACTAAAAGGCATCAAAATTGAGGAGTTTAAAAACTGTTTTGAGCAGTGAAAAAAAATCTCAATAGGTGTATTGCATCAAACGGAGAGTCTTTTAAGGTGACTGAAGTTTAAACATGTAAGAATAAATACACAATTTTTTAGAAATAAACTCCAGTTTTTTGGGGGTCTTCCCTTATATTGAACACAAACGGACTTTGTAGACCATATAGTCCTATATAATCGTTAGCTTAGGGCTAGTTATTATCATTATATAGGTAAAAGAAAAATACTTTGGAACAGTAGCTGGCATATTTTGGGAAATGCCCTGGCTTACAAAATACAGCTCCTCCTTAAGGAGATGACAACCATTGTGCTCATTTTTCCCATGTATTTAACCAGTTACGATGTAAACCTGATATTAGTTGGTCAAGGGAGTAAAGGTGTTATTTACATGCTTCGTGGGAACAGGTCATGCCAATGGGTGAGTAGGAAACCTGAGACTCTCTAGTACAGGAAAAAATACTGAGAATCAGTAGAGAGCACCGAGCAGCCTTCCTGGAAGAGGTACAACCATTTGGGTTGCAAACACACATTCTGATGGTATTATTTCCAAAAATATGGTTGAATTCCTTGGTTATCTTATTTTTTTTTTTTTTTTTTGAGTCAGGGTCACACTCTGTCATCCAGGTTGGAGTGCAGTGACATGATCACAGCTCACCACAGCCTCAATCTCCTGGGCTCAGGCAATCCTCCTTCCTCAGCCTACCAAGTAGCTGAGACTGGATGCATGCTACCACACCCAACTGATTTTTTTCTTTTATTTATAGAAACAAGCTCTCCCTATGTTGCGACTGGTCTTGAACTCCTGGGCTCAAGCAAACCTCCCACCTTGGCTTCCCAAAGTGCTGGGATTACAGATGTGAGCCACCACACTCAGTCCTCTAGTTACCCTTTTGAGGTCTTTCCAATCATATTTAACAACCTATTAAAAACTGTCATCTAACCTTGTTTAAATAATATGTCTTTGACCTGCACATGCATGTTTATTGCTGTACTATTCACAATAGCAAAAACATGAAACCAACCTGGATGCCCATCAAAAGTGGACTGGATAAAGAAAATGTGGTACATATACATGATAGAATATTATGCACCCATAAGAAAGAACAAAATCATGGCCTTCACAGCAACTTGGATGCAGCTGGAGACCATCATACTAAGTGAATTATCACAGAAGCAATGATCTGAAGATCGCATGTTCTCACTCATAAGTGGGCCTAGAACACTAGTCATATTAGCACAAGGGTGGGATCGGCAGTCGCTGGGCACCACTAGAAGACAGAGGGAAAGAGAAGGGAGGAGGGCACATAGCTACACGATGGATACCCGGTCTACTTCTGGGAGGAGAGAAGACCAGTTAGAACCCCAAACGTCACCTGCAAGCAGCCTACTTATGTAGCAAATCCTCACTTGTACCCCACAACTCTAAAATTTTTAAACTGTTCAATAAAAATAAAAAACAAATAAATATATTTTGCTAAACTTTGATTCTTGAAGAAAGAGAGGTAATTGATACTTACTAAGCCCCTCCCACACTTCATTCAATTCTCACAGTTGGCTTCCCTTCCCGATCAGATATCAAATATCACCTCTTCAAAGGGGCCTTTCCTAGCCATATCCTCTAAAGGGATGAGTGTATGTGAATGCACGCACGTGTACACACACACACACACACACACACACACACACACACACACACTCACATTCGCACTCTTATATTGCTGTGTTTTATTTCCTCGTAGTAGTCATTATAATCTGAAGCATTCTTGTTTGCTTACTTGGTTACTGTTGGTTTCTCCCATCTGGAATAGAAATGCCTTATTCTGTGGAGAGACCTTGTGCATCTTAACCACTTCTGCAGCTCCTAAAACAGTGTCTGGCACATAATAGGTGCCCAGTGGTAATTACACCCCCTGTGATAACTGAGAAGTTGATGCAATCTTCTGGAAGTGCAACTGCCAGGAGGTGAGACTGTCAGAATTCAAACTCAGACTGACCTGCTCCAGAAGGCAAGAGATGCCCCCTCCCCAGGGTTCTCTAACTTAGAGCTTATTAGCAGTGTGTAGTTGGCACCAGATCCCACCACCCAAAAGTGTGGCATCTTCCCAAATTATCCATTTCCTCAAGAGTTTTTTTAACAAAATAGGGGAAAAGGGTTGAATTTTGTCTTGATGCTAAGTCATTTAAAGCATTGTCTTAAAATTGGAACGACCAGTTATATTTTAGGACCAAACTTCACAGTTTGATGAGTGTTTAAATAAAACAGTAGACTCCAAGGAAACTCTGAGTCTTCAGTATGCCCCTCTCAGCTACCCATGGGCCACATGCATACACACACATGTTCACACTCCCCTGCTGGTGGGGCATCTCCGTGGAGACGCCAGGGAAGCACCAACTGCCCTGGCTGCCACCTAGAAGAGCTAGAGTTGAAATGATATTGCAGACAGGAAAGTAACTAAGTGATAACCACCATTAAACCATGGCCTTCAAGGCCACAGAGGGTTGGTCTATAGAGAGAAAAGCCAACAGGCCTGAGCTAAAGAGGTCTGGGTGAGAAGGCAAAACCTCAGATCATGATAAGCAGACTTTGTCACCAAGGGTGGATGCCAGGCCTCCCTCCCAGAGAAGTTCCAAACAGAATAGATCTGTCTTTCTGGGATAGCTTAGGTATGGTCTTGCCTGAAAGAGAAAATCTCTGGAAATTATTTCCATCTCGAGAACTCAGTGGTCCAGACCACCAGTGGCAGCCAAATTGGGAGCTCCCACCACTGCTTCTGGAATGAGACAAAGGGGCCCCTCTTAACACTCTCCAGCTTGATCTGAAACTTCTGGCCCCAGACATTCACAGAAGAGGTTGCCCAGGTCAGATTACTTGCTCAGGGAAAGAACGGAGTACCACAGCCGTGCCGGTGCCACCGCGGGCTCCTCCTGCCCATCTGCCCATGTGGACGTGGCCCATGTGGACAGCAGGAGGGAGAGACTCTCCATCCCTCATAGACTTTCCCAAACATTTCAAGTCTCCCTGGCTCTGAACCAAGAATCCCTCTCAAAGCCAACAGCTTACAGCCCATTAAAAACCCTGTGCAAATGCAAACAGTCTCTCCATGAGACAAAGAGGAAACAAGAACCACGTCTTGGGACCGAGCTAGCAGTTGTTGAAACTAGACAAGGGGCTGGAGTCCCTGAAGAGGAAATATCACTGTATTAAAAACCACAGCTATTTCCATTGCTCACAGTCAATTACATGGGAGACCAAGGTGCCCTTGAAAGTATAGCGTGGGCAAGCTCACTCTGCCACATTCCAGGCTGTAGCAGTTTGGGAAAATGGAGGCACCTTTGGATTTTCTGGCTGCTTGAGGCTTGAGACTCAGTGTGTTTAATAGTAAAAATACTAAATGAGTGTGTGCACAAAGTCATTCTCATGTCATCCACAGGAAAGTCACTCATCTGTTTAGAGTCCCAAAAGCAGAATGGACCACATTTACGAGTGAGCACAGGTGCCACTGTGACGGCCTCCACCCTCCTTGCCCTTGCTTCTACTTCATGGGTCCTCTGTCTCTATTTTTTTTTTTACAACCATTTGAGAATGTTGGCCATTGGGCTCAAAGAAGACAGAAGGTGGGCCAGACGCAGTGGTTTACATCTGTGATCCCAGCATTCTGGGAGGTCAAGGTAGGAGGACTGCTTAAAGTCAGGTGGTTGAGGCTGCAGTGAGTTATGGTCCCACCACAGCACTCCAGTCTAGGTGATAGAGAGACACTGTCTCTATAAAATAAGAAGAAAGAAGAAGGAGGAGGAGGAAAGGAGGAGGAGAGGAAGAGGAGGAGGAGGAGGGAGAAGGAGGGAGGAAGAATAAAAAGAATAAAAAATAAGAATGAGAGTAAGAATAGGAAGAAGGTTGGATGCGGTGGCTCGTGCCTGTCATCCCGTCACTTTGGGAGGCCGAGACAAGACAATTGCCTGATCCCAGGAGTTTGAGACCAGCCTGGGCAACTTGGTGAGACCTCACCTCTACAATAAATCAAAAAACAAAAATTAGCCGGGCATGGTGGTGTGAGCCTGTATTTCCAGCTACTTGGAAGGCTGAGGTGGAAGAATGACTTGAGCCCAGCAGGTCAAGGCTGCAGTGCCCGTGAGCATGCCTGCACTTCAGCCTGGGTGACAGAGTGAGACTCTGACTCAAAAAAAAAGAAAAAGAAAAAGAAGAGAAGAGGAAGGAGAAGACAAGGAGGAGGAGGAAAAGGACAGTGCCAGTGACAGGGCTTTATTGGGGCCTCGAGCCCAAGCCATAGACTGTACCTGGCTTCAATGGAATTATGCCCATGGAGTCATCAAGCACCAACCCAGATAAAGTGTTTCCAGGCATTTGATTCACAATATAAATCTTTCTACTGTGACTGTGATACAATGGGAATGATTAAAAGTGAGCCCAGCCACCCTCACACAGATATTGGTC
The DNA here is from genome assembly GCF_000164805.1 of Carlito syrichta. Classification (NCBI taxonomy): domain Eukaryota; kingdom Metazoa; phylum Chordata; class Mammalia; order Primates; family Tarsiidae; genus Carlito; species Carlito syrichta. The sequence continues at coordinate 31,999 of NW_007249349.1, read as the reverse complement.
ATAAATAGATTCCCCAAGAAGCCAGCCTGGGATCGAGAGAAGTGGCTACCCCAGGACAGAGTGTGGTGCTGTCATGGGCCTGTCACCCATGTTGCCCTTGGAGGCTGTGACTGGAACTGCATTGTATTTTCACCTGCGTTCCCCCGTCGTATGTCAATCTCATACTTTATTGACTATAACCATGGATTAGGATGACCAAGGCCTATACATTTTTACCAAAACATACTTTGAGGCCACTAAAAACATTTTATTAACTAAATTCTTACAGAAAACATATTGTTTTGTTATTGCAAGTATAAAACTTTCAACCACTTAACCCTGATCTCTATTTGGAATGAAGGCTTTGATCACTTGATGTTTAGCACAAGAACTCTCAAACTAGTGCACGACAGCAAGTCATAGATGACTTTGTTTCCCATTTGTTGCTGTTCTCAGGGTCTGTCTCTCTTGGAAATTCCACAGGCAGGATTCAGGCACTTCAGGGTCCCTGGCTGTAACATCATCCGATGACGTGAAAGGCTCACCACAATCCGGTGTGAACATCATCAGCGAAGTGCTGCAAGCCACTGAGAAGCCAGGTCAGGCCAATGAGAAGCCAGGTCAGGCCAGACCAGCAGCCTAGGATGCCCCACACTCTGTCTACCACCCTCTCCAGTCAACCCGAGGAGCAGAGTCAGAGAAGCTGCAGACCAGCTGTCTGGGACCACAGGGTGAGCACCAGACCCATGTGAGGCATGAGGTGGTTTCTGGCTGAAAGAACAACCATGGAATCAGAGCAGCTTGGTGGACCCAGGAATGTGGTGAGGGCTCTGGAAAACGCCTGCCAGCATCCCCAGCAGAAGTTGCCTCTTCACACTCCCGATGGCAGGATATCCTGGGGAAGGCTCCAGAGGTCTCTAAAATACCTACTGCTGCTTCTAGAAGAAGGGCTCTCTACCAGAGGTCATTTTGCACACTAGGGGACAGTAGAAAATTCATACCCCGCCCCCCCCACACACACAGTTACAGTGTTATCTAGTCCAAAATGTCAAATGTGACAAGCCAGGGATATCCTTGATTCCTCTCAGTTTTTTTCTCTGCAGATCCCTAGTTCTGACCTGGGCAGAGGAGACAGAAGCAAAGGAATCTAGTCCCCAGAGTGTGGACCTCAAAACAGAGAGGTGGAACAGGGTGGGGCACAGAGTCAGAGGGACAAAGTTCCAAAATGGAAAGGTCCAAAGGGATTGGGAGTGTGGGGGAACACATGTGGGGACCCTGAGTTGAACCTCGGAATCTGCCTCTCACATGGTGAGGTGCTATGCAAAGGGCCTGAGGAAAAGCCAACTTGCTTCTTGTTTGCTTCGCTGGTGGCTGTTGCCATGGGCTTTTAAACAAGATCAGTAATAAGCCAGGCTTGGTGGCTCAGCCTGTAATCCTGCACCTTTGGGAGGCTGAGGTGAGTGGATTGCCTGAGCCCGCGGGTTCGAGACCCGCCTGGGCAACAAGACCTCATCTCTACAATAAATCAAAAAATCAGCCAGGTGTGGTAGCGCACACCTGTTATTCCGGCTCCTAGGAAGGCTCAGGCGGAAGGATCGCTGGAGCCCAGCAGGTCGAGGCTGCGGTGGCTGGGAGCGGCCACTGCACTCCAGTCTGGGCGACAGAGTGAGACTCCAACTCAAAAAAAAAAAGATCAGTAATAAAATTACACAGCATTATGCCCATTAACTAAACACGATGCCACTAAAGTTAAACTGGGAAGATATTCAGACTAGGGGTGGCCGAATGGGGTGATGAGGAATGCTGCTCTGATTGATCCAGGGCCCTTGCATGGACTGGGCTATAGGTGGAGTTTTACTCAAAAGCACAGGGGTCAGTCCAGTGGATGGTGGTGTGTCCTCACATGTGTGGCCAAAGGTGTTGACCCTACCTACATCCAACACATCTCACCTGGGATTCTGGAATGCCAGGGACCTCACTTGACTGGATAGAAGAGGTGGACTGTGAAAGATTAGCAAGTTCCTTGCCCTGGATCTGAGTCTCCTTCTGACCCACACTTGAAGTGACACTGAGACACCTGGGATTTACATTCCTCCAACCACTTGGGGAAATTGAAGAAACTATCCAGCTAGGGAGAGAAGAGAGAGCATGGAGGAATGGGTGACCGCCAAATGTCCTCCTAGCCTGACAGGCAAGAATCCTCAGTGTCCTAGATTTAGTCTTAGGACAGACTGATCTCAAAAAAAGTGGACAGAGTTGCCTGCCGGGAGGAGCCAGGTGAGGAAGGTGGCATCTGGACAGCATGGCCTTCCTCGATCAGCCTCATGAGCCATGTTGGCTTTTCCTGCTCCTGCCTTTATCTCTTTTCCCCACTCCATTCTCCAGCCTCTAAGTCACACATACAGAGGGTGCCTAAAAATGTATACTCATTTTAAGAAAGGAAAAAACTATTAAACTTGTTAATCCTCAATATAGACCAATAACAAAAGATGAATACAAGGCACACATGCCTTCTGCAGTTACAAGATGTGCTCACAGTGGCTACCATCAGCATCCAGACACTTCTGAGGATGGTGAACGACCACAGGACTTGCTGCTGTGCAAGGCTTCTGGACCAGGCATCTCAGACTCATTCCAAATGCATGTAGTTGTTATGTGTGTTGAGGTTCTGCTGCATACTCACGCTTCCATTGTCATGCCTCCATTGTCTGTTGCATACTCATGTCCTTCCACAATGTTTTCAAATTTCCCATACCAATTCAAAATGGTCTCCTGCTCCCCAAATGACAACTGTGCTTCTGCCATTTTCTTCAACAGTCCTGCCTGTTGCCTTGATGAATATCATCTTTTGAGTGAACGTTGTGCCGCACATTGCTATCGTAATTCAACTTCGGAAAGTTATACATAGATAACATCTCTTAAAATGTATCTATTTTTTTTGTCTACATTTTTTGCACCCCAGTATATTCCTCCAAGAGACTTTCTCTTTGTGACATCAACCCCCACCCCTGTACCCCAGTCTCCCAAGACAGCTAAACATGCATAGGACCGACACCCATAACCACTTTCCTACTTCCCAGAGTGCAACCAGGGGCCGTTTGTGGGCAGACAGGTAGCAGGTATTCAGCAAGACCCTCAGGCAGATAAACACAGATCCCCACAGCTCAGTGGAGACAGCAGGTGCAGCCCTCTTCCTGGTGGCCCTCAAGGACAGGGCCAATCCGCATAGCCGATGGAGTATCCAGCCCAGCCGGCGGAGCTCACTCCACTGTCTGAACCATCAGCATAGTCTGGGGACCATTTCTGCCTTGGAGTAAGCTGTGAAAGGAGGTCTGGCCTCTGAACTTGGGAGATGAAAATAGAAAGGAGCTCTGTGGAAACATCTGGGCCTGAAAACACATTGAAGGAGTGCGTTCTAGAAATAGAAGCTTCTTTCTAGTACTGAAAAGCCACACAAGGCAGCAAAAATCAAGGGTGATGGACCAAACAGCCCAAACCATTGAAGAGAGGATGTCAGTCCCAAGGAAGACAGGCTTCCCTGAGTCTGGCGGGAAGACCCTGGAAACTGTCCTTCATTCTCTTATCTGTAGTTATGAGTCTAAGCATGATCAAGCTACTAAACTCTAGGTACTGGGCTGGGTGTTATTTGTGTGTCAGCTGATTCCCAGAAAAACTCTGTGAGGCAGGCGTCATTATGCCCATTCTACAGATGAGGAAGCAGAGGTTCAGAGAATAACTCTCTTGCACTAAGTGAAAGAGCACATTTCAACCCAGGTCTGTTTCAAGGTTTCTTGGGACTTTCAAGAGCAGAGATTTTGTCTTCTCTTTCCCCTGCACCAAATACAAGACCAGGCATATGGAAGCCACTTAAGGAATGTGTGGTGGGTTAAACTGAGCCCTTCCATGTTCATGCAGAGGTGCTAACCTTGACTTCTTGGTAGTCTTGACAACTCACTTGGAACCAACTACTTCTCTGGTTTCTGTCATGTACATCATGGCACCATCTTACTCCTCTTTCTGCCTCTCTGACAGCTACTTCTGCTGCCATCACTCAGTTTATTTCCTCTAAAATCTCATTCTCACATATGATGCTCACTGTTTCCCACATCCCTGCTTGTCCAACTCCAGTTTGTCTAGAATGTAAGCCAAAGAATATGACTAACAACGATTACTTCTGCTGCCATCTTGATTGCCACATTTCTGAAACTAGTTTCAATATGTTCTCACTTGACCCCCTCAGGAGCACCTCCTCCTGGTGACACTTGGTATCTAGTGCTATCACTCTCCCTATAGCCAAGGCTACAAGTGGAGTTCATTTTTTTCTTCTCTATCTCTCTCACCCCTCCAACCTGGTCAGTAATCAAGTCCTCTTGAATCTTCCAATAATCTCTTTCATCTGACCTTTCCTTTCAATTTGACTTGACTCCCCTAATTTAGATCTCAGAGTTCACAATGAAAAGCCTTACCAGTTTTAGCCTGAGCTTTGAAAGAAGCAATCCTGAGTTCAAATCTGCCTCTGCCATTTAAAAGCTCTGTGTTTCTGGATGAGTGCTATGGTTTGAATGTGTCCCTTCCAAAATTCAAGTGTTGCCAATGTGATGGTGTTAAGAAGTGGGGCTCTAAGAGGTGATTAGGCCCTGAGGATTTCTCCCTCGTGGATGAGATTAAGGCCCTGATAAAAGAGGCTCCTACAGTGTTCAGCTGGCTGACTCCTCTGCTGTCCTGCCCTCGTAAAGACACAGCATTGTCCACCCCTTTGCCCTTCTGCTTCCACCATGGGAGGACACAGCAAGAAGGCCCTCACCAGATGCCAGCACCTTGATCTTGGGCTTTTCAGACTCTAGAACTATAAAAAATAAGTTTCTGTTCTTTGTAAATTACCCAGTCTCGGGTATGTTGTTATAGCAATACAAATGGACTGATACAGTATCTATTCAACATGACTAAACCTTACTTTCTTTGTTGATCAAGAGTACTCATCTTGCAGGTTATTACATATGACAGTACACTGTACAGTGTCTAGTACCTCGGGGGTGCTCAATCATTGGTAAATATTACCAGTACTATTATTATTGCCAGTTGGTCTCCCTACCATGCCACCAATCTCGCTCCTGTCCCCATCCACCCTACACAAACTGCCAGAGCCACTTTCCTACAACATCACCTTCATTAGTGCCATCCCCTTGGCTCAAAGGGCATCTGTGAATCCTAAGTACCTGAAGGATAAAGTCTATTTTGCTTTATCTGGTATCTAAGATCTCCCCAGTTTGCCTTTTTAACTGATCTTACTACTGCCCTCCCCTGGCCACTCCCTACCTCCAACCTCCAAACATAAATCCCTTTTATAAGTCCTAGGGGTGTCCACTTGGTGCTGTCAGAAACCTCTCTCATTCCTACCTCCCATGACATCCTTCTAGTCTACAATATAAAAGACCTCCCTTCCTACCTCCATCTATCAGACTCGTCTCAGTTCTGCCTTCCCAAACCACTCTGGAAATCAGCCGTAAATGTGATACTTGTCAGTTGCCTTTTAATGTCTTGTGTTAAAAAACTGTGTCTGAGTCGCCCCTTCAGGTCCCCTCCCACTGTGGGAGATTTTCTGTTTTCTCAATAAATCCTACTTTCTCACACACAAAAAAGAAAAGAAAACTGTGTCAGCACATAAACCCTTATGCATCTTAATATTTCTCAGCATCTCTTGTAGATTGAGTCCTATACATTCATGAACATGAAATCTTTTCTGTCCTCTGCAGTGAGTTAACATGATGCTTTGCATATAAAAGTAGTCGATAAATATTTCGTGATTGAAAAAAAAATAGCCCATAGTGAGAGTGTGCAGGGCACATGCCATATCATGGAGCACAACATGGCCCCATTCCTGTCCTGGGCTCCTGTGCACATGGCTGTGTTCTGTTCCTATTCCTGCTGCTCTGGCAGCTGCCAGCTTTCCCAGAGCAGCTTCTCCAGCTGGGATCCCAGGATTCACATGTCACAAGGTGTAACTGTCTGCAGTATTCATGCCACTATAGAGAAGAGGTCTTAGATCTCATCACCCAGGCATCCCTGGGTAAACATGACCAGTGACCGGGAACTCTGGGCTGTGCACCTTTTTGAGGCACTTAAGGGACATCACAAACCAGGTGCAGCCTTAGAGATGGGATGGGTAGGATCTAGGCAGATTTTTAAAAAAATTTTAAAGTTGTGAGGTACAATTCAGGATTAGGTATATAAAAGTGGTCATAATACTGGTAAAATTTGGGCCCCTCTTTGGTCCCCACTTTGCCTGGTTTGAGATCAGGTACCCTTATTGATGTTGTGTCCCCTCCCCCACTCCTGGCAGTACCCTGCTACTGCCAATCCTTTTCTTAAAGTATTATGGTAAATGTTCAGGGTCCACTTATGAGTGAGAACATGTGGTACTCAGCTTTTTGATTCCACAATAGGTTACCGAGTATGATAGACTCTAAATGGATCTAGGCAGATTTGTAGCGGCCTTTCCAAACAAGGCCTACTGTCAGGGTCAGGATTCAGTTTGAGTGAAGGAATGAGTGACAATTAGGAACCAGGTCCAGCAGGACAACAGGCCACATGGGATAAGGTCACTAGGAAAACTATGCCCTTATACTCCCACTGGTACCCAGGGGGCCAGCTTTACTCCCACCCTAACCCCAAGTTTGCAAGGCAGACTATTTCTATTTTATTTTATTTTATTTTATTTTTGAGTTGGAGTCTCACTCGGTCGCCCAGACTGGAGTGCAGTGGTCGCTCCTGGTCACCGCAGCCTCGCCTGCTGGGCTCCGGTGATCCTTCCGCCTCAGCCTTCCGAGTAGCCGGAATTACAGGCATGCGCTACCACACCCGGCTTATTTTTTGATTTATTGTAGAGATGAGGTCTCGCTGCCCAGGTGGGTCTCGAACCCGTGGGCTAAGGCAATCCACTCACCTCGGCCTCCCAAAGGCGCGGGATTACAGGCTAAGCCACCAAGCCCGGCTAGGGCAGACTATTTCTAAACCCCTTGGCAGTACCCTTAGTCCTGAGGATATGGGCAGGCTATGCTTCTCAGCAGAAGATCACTGTTACTGCTGGTTGCTGGCTGAGGCCAGTCTGGAGGAGGCAACTTCTATTCAGTGGCAAGAAATGCAACCTGTTTCTGAAAGGAGTTAGGAGGGAAAGCCTTCCTCATCCCTTAGAGAGAAGAAATTAAACATACATTGCCTGTGCTTCCATGTAATTAACAACCCTAGTTCTTCTTTTAGGTGAAGAAGAAGAAGAGATTCTGTGACATGGGCCTAGAACCTTAGTCCAAAGCAGTTAGAAGGATCTAGAAATCCTAAGTTACGGACCATTACACTTGTACCACTTGTGCCTAGATTCATTTCACTGTGTGTCCTGTCTCAGTGTGAGTATAAATAGTGTTCATCTTGTTCTGTTCAAGTTTAAGTGCTTGAGAGTATTATGGCCATAGTTCCCCATGAAGCACATCTGCATCACTGCCCCAATCACCAAGCCATGTCAGTCGGTGACAGAAAAGCTTGCCCGGGGGAGGGGTCCTTTTGATGGTGGACATCCAATAAGAAACCCCGGACGACACAGTAGGAGGACCACATGAGGGGTGCCTGAGACTCGGATTCCCAGTGCTGGCCCAGCTCCTGATCAAAAGCAGGAACAGCAGTGGATCACCACTTCTCCCCAGGAGCCCCACCCAGCCCACTAGAAGTCATCTGTATTCCTCCGCAGTCAGCCATTTGCAGCCAGGTTTGGCTGGGGAGGTCCCACTGCTCATTTCTCTCCTAAACCTCCCTGGTGGACAGCCAAGTCTCCATTTTGCTCAAACTTTAAAAACAGAAACATAGGAAGAAAAATGATTCCCATGAAGGATGGAAAACTAATCTAACAAGTGATTACAGCTGTGCAGAGGGCGGCTAAGGGATCAGGGACCTCAGCAGAACAGCTCCTGGGGGTGGGGCGATGTCATACATCCCTGAATACCTTATCCAGCACATGGACAAATGCCATGGACAAGAGCACAAAGTCAAAACAGTCAACACTGGTATGAAGTGCAACTGTACACAAGAAAGCAAGCTGGAAGCTATAGCAGGGGTCCCCAACCCCTAAGTCACGGAACAATACCAGTCTGTGGCCTGTTAGGAGGTGAGCAGCAGGTGAGCGAATGAAGTTTCTTCTGTGTTTACAGCCACTCCCCATTACTCTCATTACTGCCTGAGCTTCGCCTTCTGTCAGAATCTAATGTGGTGGCATTAGATTCTCACAGGAGGGCAAACCCCATTGTGACGGATCTAGAGTGCATGCTCCTTGTCAGAAGCTAATGCCTGATGATCTGTGGTGAAGCTGAGGCAATGTTACTAGTGCTGGGGAGTGGCTGCAAATACAGATTAACACTAGCAGTGAGATTTGACTGCACATCCTCCTCCCTCCCGGTCCGTGGAAAAAGTGTCTTCCATGAAACCAGTCCCTGATGCCAAAAAGGGTGGGGACCACTGAACTATAGGACATGGAACTAAGAATACGACGCAGTTCTTACCCTAGGGGTTTACAACCCGTCTACGAGAATAACACTGAAATAACTGAAAAAGCAATCGACCACAGGTTTGCATTAAAATTCACCAAAGGAATTTAGAACACTAGACAGGCCATTGCTTTGTGAAACTCTGGTGTGTCCACATGGCTCTCCCACCACTGCCATGTTTCCTCCTAGCTTTGGCTCCCTCCCCTACCTTGAGGAGGTGAATCGCTCTCTCTCTCATTTTCTTTTTAAATAAACTATATTTTTCAATCTAAAAAAACCCCAAAAAACAAACAAGCACAGATGGTTTGGAAAGGTCAAGAAGGCAGAGCATGGGGTAGTATCATCCTCGAGGTACTGGAGGTTACCAAGGATCTGGGCAAAAATGCAGAGGAGGGAAAGAATGATGTGACGCAGACACCCAGGAGTGAACCAGTTCATGTGTAGCTGATGCTTACACGGAAGGATCAAAGGAAGTGAGAGGGCAGAGGTGGGCTGGGGCAGATTGAGGAAAGACTGTGCCGATCCAAGGAGCTTGGTCTTGACTCTTCCTGTGCTGGGCAGCAACTGAGTATAGCCCTGAAGAGTGAGAGCCCAGAGGCCCAGACTGAGCTTAAATTTCTGTCCCACCACCTATTAGTCAAGGTTCCTATCCATCTCTAAGTCTGTATCCTCAGAGGTATAACAGGGATAACAATAATCATGTCAGCCAGATGCAGTGGCTCACACCTGTAATCCCAGTGCTTTGGGAGGCAAGGCAGGAAAACTACTTGAGACCAGGAATTTAAGACCAACCTGGGCAACATAGCAAGACCCTATCTCTACAAAAAAAAAAAAAAAAAAATTAGCCAGCCTAGGCCACAGAGCAAGACCCTGTCTCTAAAAAATAAAATAAATACAAATTTAATTTTAAAAAATAAAATTAAAAAAGTAACAATCCCATCTACTGATCCATAAGTTTGTTAGGAGGTTGAAATGGGATACAAAATGTACAAAGCTGAGAGCTCTGTCCCTGGCACACAAGCAGTCGACAAGTATCTGTAGCCAGGGAGACAAGGCCGGGTGTATGAGAAGCAGGATTCCGAGAGGAATATATGGATGGGAAGGTATGAGACAGGACACTGGGTAATCACAGGCAGTAGAGGGAAGAGCAGGGATAGTCAGTGGGAGAGGCAGCATGAAGGACAGGCTGACACGGCCATCAACTGGATCCCAGAGCTTGACGCAGTCGGGATCCCATGACTAGGAGATTAAGAGACATTGACACACAGAATAAAAAAGGGAAGTTCAAGGACAGGGTCAGTCTGGAGGGCACAAGAAAGAGTTCTGCTTACAGACACTGTTGGGAGACCAGGACTCAGAGTATGAGTCATACCAGTGCCACAGCACTGGGGAAGGGATCCCAAGGGAAAGGGGGTGTGCAGAGAAGGGCCAAGGGACAAAGATGGTGGCACCAAGGACAAACTCCCATTTAAGGGGTGGGAGAAGGTAAAGAGGCTGGGGAAGAAAGGAAAGAAGGAACAGAGAAGAGGCAGGAGAGTTAAGATCCTGTGCTGGGCTCGGTGGCTCAGCCTGTAATCCCAGTGCTTTGGTTGGCCGAGGTGAGTGAATTGCCTGAGCCCGTGGGTTCGAGACCTGCCGGGGAACTTGGCGAGACCTCATCTCTACAATAAATCAAAAATTAGCTGAGCATGGCCTGTAGTTCCAACTACTTGGAAGGCTGAGGTGGAAGGATCGTGGGAGCCCAGCAGGTTGAGGCTGGAGTGGCCAGGAGCAGCCAGTCCACTCCAGTCTGGGTGACAGAGTGAGACTACAGCTCAGGAAAAAAAAAAATCCCAGGAGCAGCCAGGTGCCGTAGCTCATGTCTGTAATCCCAGCACTTTGGGAGGCAGAGGTGAAAGAATTGCCTGAGTCTATGGGTTCGAGACCAGCCTGAGCAACTTTGCGAGACCTGGTCTCTACATTAAATCAAAAAATTAGCTGGGCATGGTGGCAAAGGCCTGTAATCCCAGCACGTTGGGAGGTGAAGGCAAGAGGATTGCCTAAGCTCAGGGGTTTGAAAACAGCCCGGACAACTTGGCGAGACCTCATCCCAACAATAAATAAAAAAATTAGCTGGATATGGTGGCGCCCGCCTGTAGTTCCAGCTACTTGGAAGGCTGAGGTGGAAGGATCGCCTGAACCCAGCAGGTCGAGGCTGCGGTGGCCGGGAGCGGCCACTGCAATCCAGGCTGGGCGACAGAGTGAGACTCCAACTCAAAAAAAAAAAAGACCCAGGAGCAGAGAGGTCGGTCGATAGAGTCAGATGACCAAAAATGAACAAAGAGAACAGTTCTACTTGGGAGGGTGCAGGTGACTTTCACAGGGGACAATTTCACGAAGCATGAGAAGGGGCTGTGAAGGGGACAGTCAATCTGGATAAAGGTGGCTGTAGAGGACTCAGGATGTGGGGAGCTGGTCACTGAGTGGAGAGAGATCGCTATGGGGCTGAGAACCAGGAGTTGCCATGTGAAAACGTTCCTCTTCATGAGACCTTGTGTGTTTGGAAATTCACAAGACATCAAGCGAGTGAGGGGGGTGATACCTGCTTTCAGAGCTCATTCTCTCAGACATGGCTCTAGGAGCATGGCTTCTTTCTCCCGGATCTGGGTCAGAACTGTTACCCATCTCAGCCTCTTGAGACAGCAACAGTGTCAGCAGGCCTGCGGCCACATTTCCTTCCTAGACTGTTTGGCAGAAAAATAAGGAGGTGCGTGGGAAGGGACAGGAAGAGAAGGGGGTATGGAGGGGGCATTTTCAGGGCAAAATCAGCAGCTGGCACAGCCTCTGGCTTTAGGGTCCACACAGCTTCTGTCCACCCCTGCACCTGACACCACCAGCCCATGGCTGTGAGTCCCGACTGTCCCTGCGATGCTCACAAAGTCACCAGCAACAGGACTCCACCTCTCGACAGGCAGGGAGGGGACCCGATACCAATCATGTTTTGTTTTTGTTTTTTAACTTCCTAGGTGATTCTACTATGCAGCCAATGTCAAGAACCACTCCCCCAAGGGTTTCCCTCTCATAAACACTTAAGGTACAAGCTCCACAAACAGATTTTTTTCAATGATTGTTTCGGGAAGTTCCATTAGACTGTTAAGCTTCGCAAACAAAAGTAGGCTTGGCTTGTGAGCCAACACTATTTCATTGGTATTGGAGCTGCAGGGAGATGAGAAGGCCTGGAGCCAGGACTCCCTCGGACTCCCTCAACGAGGGCAGGGTGGTCAGTGAATGATGTCTGCCCAAGTTGGGAGGAGGGGGGATGGCTGGGAGGTAGCCATCTGGGCCCTCATCCCTCTAACCCTGTCCCAGCCTCCACAAAAGAAACTCAGTCCATCTGAGCAATGGGAGTACCCAATCTAGCCATTCCTGGCTTGCATGAGCATGAACAATCTCTACGAAAGCAGTTCTTGGAAAAGAGGCCTCGAATCAGCAGCATGAAATGTTAATGCTCAGGCCATACCCCAGACCTCCTGATCAAGAACTCTAGGGGTGGGGCCCAGTATCTGTGTTTGAACAAGCTCTCCAGGAGACATGTTACATGCTATCATTTAAAAACTATTACTCTAGGGGACTTTAAAAAAAACAGGGTTGTGGCTCATATCTGTAATCCCAGCACTTTGGGAGGCCAAGTTTGGAGGATCATTTGAGCCCAAGAGTTTAAGAGCAGCCACATAGTGAAGCAACATAGTGAGACCTCATCTCTGCTCCCCCCACCCCACCCCACCGCCAAAAAAAAAAAATTAGCCAGATGTGGTGGCTCCTCCCAACTACTCTGGAGGCTGAAGCGGAAGGATCACCTGAACCCAGGATGCTGAGACTGCAGTGAGCCATGATTGTGCCACTGCAACCTGGGTGACAGAGAGAGACCCTGACTCAAAACACCAACACCAACATCAACAACAACCTCACAGATTCTGAAGTTGCACCAGGACCCACTGAAACAGAACCCCTGGGGGCAGAACCAGGAGCCTGCATTTTTTAAGCAAATGGTGCTGATGCAGTCAGGCTTGGGTACCCCTCACCTAGCATCACTCTCTGTTTCATCACCCAGCTGTTTCATTTCCTCAACATCATTGTTAGAAAGAATCCATCAGAGGCCTGCTTGGTGGCCACCACACTGGCAACACATTCACCACGCATTTGTTGGGTCACCTGGGGCAGCTCTCCCACCCTCTCCAAAGCTCATTCTCTGCATCTATGAAAAGGGCTGTGATGATCTCACAGGAGCAGGTTGCTGTGGTGACCACAAAATGCCAGCAGCCAGCTTAAGGCGTGGTCACGTGCTGCAGACTCAGTGGGAAGGAAGGAGCAAGGAGCAGGCATAAGACCAAAGGAACCGCTGGGCCGTGCACATGGAGCCCAGCTCTGACTACAGACAGTCAAGCGAAATCATGAATAAGTCAACTCCCCACACAGAGCACAGAAAAGAGCCCGCGGCGAGGGGCCCTCTGATGCCCTCTGAAGTCCTGTGCGTGTCCTGACTCACAGCCTGCTGCTGTAAGTGTATCCTTTTGTTTTGTTCCCTGTCAAAAATCATGCTAAAATAATTATTGTAACTGATGTTAAAACAGCAAGCTCATGTCAACTCTTGGCTGGAGGCTTCTGGAAACCAAGACACAGGAACACCCATTTGCCTCACACCGTCACGTGTGAAAATCTTTAATTCACCCAGTAAATTGTGCGGGCCATGGGAGAGTGGTGAGCAGAAGGGCATGATGATGGCTCAGAGGCAGCCTCCGAGAATCGGGCCTCTGTCTGCAGCTAGTGGTGGAGTGACCAGTACTGAGCCAAGGTCAGTTTGAGCTTCTGGTTCACCTTGGCTTCCTCCAGCCTCCAGAGTGACACACCAGTTTCCTACCCACTCTCCAGTTTTCAAGCCCTCCCAACTCCCTAGCTCCCCTCACCTCTCCTCAGAGGAAGCCTCCATGGAAAGGGCAATAGACAAGTCCATCTACAAGGGGACCCCCCAAAAAGCCGGAATTTATTTATTAAAAATTGTGTGTTTATTCTTACATGTTTAAACTTCAGTCACCTTCAAAGCACTCGCCATTGGATGCAACACATCCATTAAGACGCTTTCTCCTCTGCTCAAAACAGTTTTGAACTCATTCATTTTGATGCCTTTTAGTGCTTCTGCCATTTTTTGTTTCACCTCTTCCACATCAGTAAAATGTTTCCCTTTGAGGACTTTTTTCATCTAGGGGGAAAAAAAGTTGCTCTGAGATCGGTGAATAGGGAGGGTGGGTGTCATGTCATTTCTGGTCAAAAACTGTTGAACACTCAGCATGATGTGGTCAGATGCTCTCGTAAATCACCCATCATGAAATGGGCAAATGTGCTGAAAGAATCTTCAAAAAGCAAATTCACTGAAACCAAACACAGTGATTCACTGAATCCCAACACCACTAGCTGGTCCACAGATGCTGATGGGTTCCTAGAATACTCACCTAGCAGGGAAAGCCTGTATTACATGGGACCTATCTTCTAAAAAAGTTTTTGTTGGGTCCCCCCTTGGGTGTTCCCCCTGAGAGCCATAAAGCAAACCTCTCTTCTCAGAGGAAACCTCCAGCAGAAGGACAATGGACAAATCAATCTATGTGCCCCAAGACCTATAAAACAAACCCCTCCCCTCCCGCTGCTCCCACACCTTCGTGGCCTCCTTCCCCCTTTGTTTGAGTCAGCCTCCTCCTTTGAGGCCAAGGCCAAATCATAGGCCTGCGTGGGCCTCCCTGTTAATCTCAGCCCTGGTGACTCCCTTCCTTCCCAGCCAGCTACACTCTTCTGCCTCCAATCGCCATCTTGTTTTGAAATTCCTGTACTTACCTTCTTCCTTTACACTCCTTTTATCTTATAAGCACTTGACAGGCATGAGCAGGGTCGCCTTGTCCTTCCTCATCTAACTTGAATCACCTTTGAGAGTGAAAGGGACACTATTTTTATTTCTTTTGAAGCAGAGTCTCACTGTGTCATCCAGGCTGGAGTGCAGTCATGCATCACAGTTCACTGCAACCTAACTCCAGGGCTTAAGGGACCTCCTGCCTCTGCCTCCCAAGTAGCTAAGACTACAGCCAGCAGGCTCGGCTAATTTTTTTATTTTTTGTAGTGTTGGGGTCTCACTGTGCTACCCAAGTTTTTTTCTTGAATTCCTGGACTCAAGCAATCCTTCTGCTTCAACCTCCCAAAGTGCTGGGATTACAGGCATGTAATAGTGCTCCTTTTAGGTGACCGTGCCCAGCCTAAAAGGAGCACTATTAAGGATTATATTGAGATAACAGGCATAATCAAGGATTGTCTCAACAAAGCAGGTTGTCTAGTTACCTTAAAATTAGTCCCATCAGACTTCTCCCTTCATCCCTCTTGGCACCTGGGCCTTATAAACATGAGTTGATAAAGTGACATGCTGGGAATTAAGTTCGTTCTTGATGGAGGTTTAGGAAGACTAATCTGGCCGTGGCCGGGTAAGGCGGAGGAGAGCTAGAATAATAACAGTTCACAGTTATGAATAGAAATGAGTAAGTGACATGCTGCTTTTATTTCGTTCTCTATAGAAATGCAAATGCAGCCCAGGACTGATGAAAGGTTGAAACAAGCCTTGCATGAGAAACGCGGTTTGCATAGCTTAATACAATTTAATATCTCCTCATGGCCAGCTAAGCATCTGTCTCTCATTCCACAGCCACAGTCCTTTCAAAGTCACTGCCTTCGGATGTAAGTTTCTCAGAGAGAATGAGCCTTGTGTCCCATGCCTGGAAAGCAGCAGCCTCTGGCCACCAAGTTCCCTCCAACCCCACCAAGCAGCTTTTCCTGTTTTGTTTTTCGCTCCAGTGGAAGGACAATGGGCGAGTCAATCAGTCTAGCTTACCCTGATCCAGAGAGGAGAGACACCTGACAGCTATGCCCTTCACCATGTCCGGGGGACAAAGGCGCAAGGGTAACAGGAGGGTGAGGGGAGAACGCAATTCTCATCAACCCCTGCTCCATTGTTTTTGCTCTGCTTTCCAGAAAGTCTTTCGTGGAGGAGAGAGGGTATGGAGGAAGGGGGGGGCCTTGCCTATTAGCAGATATTTCAATGCAGTCATCACCCTCCTCCCCCGCTCAGTGTCGGGGATCAGCCCTCAAAAAGAAGAAGTCATTGGACAAGGGGCACAGTGAAGGTTCCGGGCTTTTCTGTCCCGCTGCACATTCGACCTGCCTCCCCCTACTGAAAAGGCTGCTTTTCCATGAGGCATGCCCCATGTATGGGGGAAAAAAATCTACCTCTGGTTAGCTTTCAACTGTACCCACCCACTGTGAACTAAAATTATGTGAAGCAGAGGCCAAAATGTTTTTCTAAATACATCGTACATCTTCCAACTCTGAATATGAGGGCTAAGATCAATGATGATGAGTTAATTATGGAAACTTGGAGAAGAGTGGCTATTTATTTATTCCTTACCTTTCGCTATGCAGCTCTGAGGCTTTCACTGGAAATACAATCAATGACCCAAAATGCCTAGTAATAACCTAGCCATAGTGGTATCCCCGGAGGTTCTGAGGACCAGACATAGTCTTTGCTGTCAGGCCATCCGAGGGACAAAGCAAATGTCACAGAGGTGAAGTGACTCGCTCAAGGCCCCTTGAAGTCCTGCTCGGAAGACTAAGAATGAAATGTCTATTGCTGCTCCTGTCAGTCTTGCTGGCATTCCTGGAGAGGCCCTGCTGCTGGTTCTCCTTCTGGGCTTAATCTCAAGGTCCCTGGAAAAACCACTTCAAGGTTGAATTATTCACCCTGGTCACATGGGAACATGGCATAATGAAGTGCCCCTACCACTTGAGGACTGAGGAGAAATGAAGTGGAGTGTGGGGAAGCTCAGGAGGCACTTCCATAACGGCAGGTCACATGGTTGAAGTCCCTGAGCCACGGGCAGAACCACGTGGGAGCCCCAGCTTCCACTGCCCCTGGTACACAAAGGTCATCACTGCCCATTTGCTGTGTGACTTTGTATTGACGATTCCCTCATTCCAGAATCACTGCCTCTTCCTTCTTCCCTCTGGATCTTCTTTTTTTTGGAGTCTGTCTCACTATGTCACCAAGGTACAATCATGGCTCATCCTTCCTCTTCAGCCTTCAGAGTAGCTGGGACTACAGGCACGTGACACCATGCCAGCTAATTTTTTAAATTTTTGAAGAGTTGAGGTCTGGCTATGTTGCCCTGGTGGTCTCGAACTCCTGGCCTCAAGCGATCCTTCCACCTCAGCCTCCTAAAGTGCTGGGATTACAGGCATGAGGCGCCATACCCATCCCTCTCTGGATAATTTCTTTTGCTCCCCATTGCATCTTTTCTTTTTTAAATTGCCCCATGAATAATTCTTACCTGGCTTTTATGATTCAACTTAGAGATCTTTTTGAGCCTCAACTGTACAAAGTGACAATAGTAGCTTCTATCACACAAAGCTGTTGTGAGGATTATAAAATAAATAATGTGTAGAAAGTACAATACCTCACACGTAGAGTGTTTGATAAAATGTGGTTATCACCGTCATCATTGTCACTCTCCTCTGTGATCCCAAACTCTGTCCAGAACTTGAGTATAGTCCTTTCCAACTGCACTGCAATTGTTTAGTCTTGTCTCCCCGCTCATTAGGTTCTGAGCTCTTCCAGGGAGGGGCCAGGACATCACCAGACTCGCCAGTTCCTTCCAGAATGCCGGGCACATAGTAGATGTCCAATAAACCTTCTGCATTTTTTGAAGCTGTGAATAATTCCAGGCAGAACCACAAGCCCTCCTCCTGTGGGTTTGTGTGTCTGTGTGATGTGTCTTCTCCATGAAAGGCACAGGAGGAAAATCAAGGAAGAAAATGAGATGTGCTCAGTGCAACACAGAATTGTGCTCAAAGAGTCCACATAACTCATTTGGGTTTTGACATCTTATGACCTTTCTTTTTTCTGAGTGTTTTCTACAGATGCTGATTTTTCTTTTTTTCCTTTAACTATAACGACCATGCTCTCAAAGCCAAGGTTGTAACACAAAGTGGAAAATGAAAACTGACCCATATGGTCTCAGCAAGAGGAAATCAAAGTAGGCCAAAGAAAAATCAGGTAATATATGGATTTATGGCCCAGGTAATAACCTGTTAGCATAAACTATTGATATAATGGGAGGAAACGACACCATGCCTTCCAATGGCCAACATATTTTGAACAATATTCAATACAATAAAAGTCCTGTAAAGACCCTTTAAATTAGGTATAACTCTTTTTCCACATGAAGCTTTTTGTATTTGACTTAGATGGAGTCCCATGTCTGGGATAGAAGGATTACTAAAAGACATCACTTTTTGCAGCTGGCTGTGGTGGCTCATGCCTGTAATCCCAGCACTTTGGGAGGCAGAGGTGAGAGGACTGCCTGAGTCCAGGAGTTTGAGACCAGCCTGGGTAATATGACAACACCTTATCTTTACAATAAATCAAAAAATTAGCCAGGCAAGTGGTGAGTGCCTGTGGTTCCAGCTACCTGGAAGGCTGAGGCAGAAGGATCACCCGAGCCCAGCAGGTTGAGGCTGTGGTGGCTGTGAGCGTGCCACTGTACTTCAGCCTGGATGACAGAGTGAGACTCCAACTCAAAAAAAAATAGTGATCACTTTTTGCTTATAGAATTAATAGTTTTAAAGAGGATGTTCTTAGGGAAATTCTGTGCCATATGGGCTTAGCTCCAAAGTTTTAATCCAATTTAAAAGGTTGGTTTACACCTCATGGGACCTGTCAGCAGAAGCTCAAGGTCAGCCTGAAGGCTGGAAAGAAATGAGTATGGTGTTCAGCACAGGGAAAGCCAACAAGGAAGAATCAGGGGCGGGGTGGGTCCCTGCTGTGACATCATGACCATGAAAACAAAGCAAAACCACTCCTATCACATTTCAGGGTAGCATGAGGCTAAGGATGGGCAGTTGTAAAGGACCAGGACAGAACATAGAAGCCCATTCTAATCAGGGCATAAACAAGGGGTCTTCCAAGGAGCTAGCTGCCCCTCTAGAGACCAAGGGAGAGGCTCCAGGTGGGCAGGTAGGAAGACGCACATCTCTTGGGGTGAGAACTTCAGAGTCAAACACAGTTTGGAATATATGTGTCTGCCCTTTGGTAGCAGTGGATTTCATGTCTCTAAGCTGAGGTCCCCTCATCTGTGAAATGGGTACAAACACATCTGCCTCAAAGGGTGAGTGTGAAGAATGAACGGGCCGATCTCTATCAAGTGCCCATCATGGGGCCGGGCACACAGTGAGCACTCTGTCATTGTTGGCCATCTGGGCCCACTCTCAGCAAGGGCACGGGGAAGCTGGACCAAGGGCCATGGCTCTTCCATCTTGCGTGTGCAATCTTGGGATGCTTGCTTCCTCTCCACAGTGATAAACAGTAAATTCCTTAAGCTATGAAGGGCCAAGAGGCTTGTCTAAGGGTAGCCCCAAACACAAGTCCTAAGAAGACTACACTCCTTCTTCCTCTTTCTAGAGAAGCCCAAGAATTTGAGAAATAGGAGAATGCTTTAAAAGGAGCCCTGTCCTCCTAAGGAGACCTTAGTATACCAGCAGAAGTGACCCTGAGTTCCAAGCATGTGGCTTAAGAGATACAGTAATATAACTCTTCAAAAGCAAGCCTAGGAAGAAGATGAAAACATGTAGCCAGTAGCCTCCCTGGAAAGCAGGAGGGAGACACAGTGCTGCGTCTGTAAGAGGATTTAACAGATTGAATAGGTGGTTCTTGGGCGGGTGCAGTGGCTCATGCCTGTGATCTCAGCACTTCAGGAGGCCAAGGCAGGGGGACTGCTTGAGTCCAGGTGTTTGAGATTAACCTGAGCAACATAGCAAGACTTCTTCTCTACAAAACCTTTTTATTTTTATTTTAAAGCTGTGGGGTACATTCATTATACAGGTACCTTTGTTGCTGAGGTGTGCCCCTCCCTCCCCTGGCAGTTTCCCTCAACTGCCAATTCCTTTCTTATAGTATTATAATAATTGTTCAAGATCCGCTTATGAGTGAGAACATATGGTACTCTGTTCTTTGTTTCTATAATAAATCACTGAGTATGATAGACTCTAAACCCAGCCACGTTGCTTCGCGGTCCACATGTTTGTCCTTCTTTGCATATTTCATTGTGTATATGTACCACATTTTTAAAAATTCAGTCCAGCTTCAATGGGCAGCATGGTTCCATGTCTTTGTTATTGTGAATAGAGTTGCAACAAACATGTGTGTGCAGGTATCTTTTTGGTAGAATGACTTGAGTTCCTCCAGTCTACAAAAAACTTTTTAAGAAATTAGCTGGGTATGATGGCACATGCCCATAGTCCCAGCTACTCAGTAGGCTGAGGCAGGAGGATTGCCCAAACCCAGAAGGTTGAGGCTGTGGTGAGCCATGATAGTGCCACTGCATTCTGGCCTGGGTGACGAAGTGAGACCCTGACTCAAAAAAAAAGGTTGTTCTTAACGGTAGGCAATTTTGTCTCCTGGGGATATTAGGCAAGGTCTGGAGACATTTCTTGGTTGTTACAGTTGGAAGAGCATATTACTGGCATCTAGTGCATAGAGACCAGGACACTGCTAACCTTCCAACAGTCCACAGGACAATCCCACAAGAAAGGATGATCTAGCCCACAATGCCAACAGTGCTGAGGCTGAGGAGTCTGACACAGATAAATCAGGATAGGGTACAGTTGGTGCCCATGACATTAGGAGGGAAGAGCACTGAAAAGAAGCATATTTGGGTACCCAGCTTGCAGAACAGGGCTGACATTTGCTACAGTAACAACAACAAAATAATATCTACATAGTATTGGCTACAGGTCAGATAACATTTTAATTCCCTTATTTGTAACTCATGTAATCCCCAAAACAACCTATATGATAGGTACTGTCTTTACCACTATTTATAGATGAGAAAACTGAGATACAGGACCTTAACCAAGAATTACTATGCAACAGAACTGGGCTATTCATCAGGCAGTCTGGCTTTGGAGTCCAAGTTCACGTAGTAGGCACTTGATGTATGTTGATGAGCCAACGAGGGAAAATAAATGGACATGGCCACAACAAACACATGCATCAAATGTGTGAGAAGCAAGACAAAGAGAACATAAGTAAGAATATAAAAGGACATTGCTTCTCTATTTCTCCAAACTAGCCAAGGAGTGAGCATCTTTGGAAGGAAAGAAAGACAACTGGCACAGGAGAACTTCACTTGCCAAATTCCTGCATCATCAAAAATCAGGACTGATCATGGTGGCTCATGCCTATAATTCCAGCACTTTGAGAGGCCACAGCAGGAGGATTGTTCAAGTCCAGAAGTTCGAGACCAGCCTAGGCAACATAACAAGACTTCGTCTCCATAAAAAATGAAAAATTAGCTGAGTATGTTGGTGCACGCCTATAGTCCCAGCTACTCAGCAGGTTGAGACAGGAGGATCACCTCAGCCCAGGAGGTCAATATTGCAGTGAGCTGTGATCACACCATTGCCCTCCAGCCTGGGTGACAGAGTGAGACCCCAATTCAAAAAAAAAAAAAAAAAGAATCAGATCACATCATCACTGGGAGGAGATGACAGACCCCAGCAAAGGACAGTGGCCCAAAGACTGTCCTATGATTCTTTTTTTCTCTCCAAATACTAAGATTTGTGATCTACATGATAAGTCATTCTCTCAAAACTTTGTTTTAACTGTAATCTTGCCTTGAAACATGCCATAGTGGGGAATTTAGAAGTTATTTTAAAAACACCCTTTTATGGTTTGAGTTTTGTGTGTATAAGTGTGGGAGGGAATGGAAATTTTGAGAAAAAATTAAGGCACATAAAATGTTCGTTTTTCCTACAGTCATTTATAGTCCCAAAGTCACTTTGTTAGGGTCAAAATACATAAAACTACTCCATATAATATAGTTTGTTTGCAGTAAGTTCACATTTGAGAAGTGGGTTTCAGATTAGAATATGTTCATAGAAGAATCAAAAATTTTGTCATATATTTGTTTTTTAATATTGTTACAAATGGAACTATAAACTTCCAAAGGAAAAAATTTATACTTTTCAATTATACAGGTTTCTGTGAAACAGGTACAACACTTAGAGCAAAAGAAATATTCCCATATAGAAAAAGTTTCTTTGCCCATGAATTTAGTAGCAATTAAATACCAAAAAGAGTTCTTTAAGAAATCAGGGCAAAGGGTGTCATAGAGAAGGAACATTCAAAACTCAATGTGCGACCGGGCATGGTGACTCACACCTGTAATCCTAGCACTTGGGGAGACTGAGGCAGGAGAATCACTCGAGGCCAAGAGTTCAAGACCAGCCTTGGCAACATAGTGAAATCCCATCTCTTCAAGAGATTTTTTTAAAAATTAGCTGGGCTGGGCACAGTGGCTCACGCCCGTGATCCCAGCACGTTGGGAGGTGGAGGCGAGAAGATCCACTGAGCCCAACAGGTTGAGAGTGTGGCTGTGAGTGTACCACTGCACTACAGCCTGGGTGACAAAGTGAGACTTTGACTCAAAAAAAAAATTAGCCAGGCATGGTGGTGTATGCCTGTAGTTCCAGCTACTTGGAAGGATGAGGAGAGAGGATTGCATGAGCCCAGGAGGTCGAGGCTGCAGTAAGCTATGATTGCACCACTACACTCCAACCTGGGTGACACAGTGAGACTCTGTCTCTAAAACAACAACAACAAACCAATGTATATCATTTTTGTCATTAAAGTGTGGTGGTAGCCACAGTTTTCCAGCTTATGTATTTCCCCATGTCTGTTTCATCTGATGGTTTCTCAACATCTTTTGCAAATAGAGTTTGTGATCAATTTTCTTAGGTCTCTCTTGTTTCATTTCTTGATTTGGAGCTTCCTCACCAGAGAACAACTCCTTTCATAATCCAGAGGTGGAGGTGTATGAACCAGGCATGAGTTAACAACAGGAGTCATAGGCAGAGCTATTGTGAGGGAGAGAGGACGCCTTATGGCTTCTTTCCGGTCCTCCCGTCACTGGATGAACACTAGGATGACCAGGACCAAGATTCCTCTACAGGAGGAACCTGATAGAATCCAGAAGGCTGGGAGAATGAAACACCAATTCAAGTTAAGTCAGCCAACGCTGGAGAGAGCAAAGAGGACTCAAAGGGTTGGGGAGGCAGGCAGCCTCTGTCTACTGTCAAGGAAGTCTAGAAGCATCGGCAGAGTTGTTCATTCTCTGTTCCAGTGTACGCCACCTACCCACGGATAATAAACATACTCAGAAAAAAATCAGAGGCCTGAAGGGGAATCCTGGCCCTAATCAAAGAAGAGGCCAAGATGCCAGGACAGCACCATTATTCTCAAACTAAAAGCCTGAAGATGATTCCTTCCTGCCACATTGTCAAGGGCTTCCCCTAACACAAAGTCCTAAGCTTACTGCTCCATTTTTCATAGAAACCAATTTGATGTTTCTGCCGTTGGCTTGGAATCCAAGGGATTTAGAGCAGCATGAATTAGTAAACACTGAAAGGCTTTTCTTAGTAAGGTCTTTTTACTTTAATTTCTTCAATTCTCATAAGGAGGAACACTCTCAATTTTTCAGAAGCAGTCAGTTATATTTATGACCTTAGAAACAGAAGCCTTGACAAATACCAGCTGGAAGGGACACAGGGTCTGCTTTAGAACCAGCTTCCAATTCTTTCTGGGTTCTGGGGCTGGATGCTTTCTAATGAGGGCACGCCTTATGCTGTTCCTTGAAGAGCATCCTTGTTCCCTGGTCACTCCCAAAAGATAATCTCATGCTGCCTCAAAGATTTTATTGCCATTTTAGGACTGGCCTTTGATTCATTGCATTCTTTTCTTCCTGATTTTCCTCCTCCTCATATTTTTTTTAAATTGAGGTGTAAGATACATAAAGTACATAAAGCATGCTCACAGTAAACGTGTGAGTTATTCTACTTTTAAGACCCAGGGAACCCTCACCAAGGTCAAGATTTAGACTATTTTCAACACCCTGGAAGTTTCGCTCATGCCCTTTACTAGTCAATAGCCACCTCTACCCTCTGAAGGCATCCGCTATTCTGACTTTGTTTTCACCAAAAAATTCTCTTTGCCTATTCTTGAGCTAAATATAAACAAAATGATATTGCAAGTACTTTTGTGTCTGAATTCTTATGGTCAATATAACTGGGAACTTCTTTCAGTTGTTCCTTATATCAGTAGTGTATTTTTAAGAGCTTCATTGAGGTATAATTGACACACAATAAATTATACATATTTGAAGTGTACAATTTGATAAATTGTCTCATATGTATTTACCTGTGAAACCATCACCATAATCAAGATAATGTCCACCCACAAAATTTTTTTGTAGCCCTTGGTAATCCTTACGTCCTCCCTCCCCCCCCCCGCCCCATAAACACTGAGCATCTTTTTGTAAGCTTGTAGACCATTTGTATATCTTCTTTTAAAAAATGTCTATTCAAGTCTTTGTCCATTCATAAAACAGATTGTTTTATGGTAGTTGAGTTTTAGAAGTTCTCTGTGTACTCTGGATATCAATACATTATCAGATATATAATTTGCAAATATTTTCTCCTTCCAATCCACAAACATGGGATGCCCTTATACTTATTTATGTTTTCATTCATTGCACAAGTCTATCAACTCCTTGATTAAGTTAATTCCCAAGTATTTTTTTTATGCTACTATAAATGAAATTATTTTATTGATTTGCCTTTAGGATGGATCATTTTTAGTGTATAGAAATATAATCTTCCTAAAACTTCCAGTATTGTGTTGAATAGAAGTGGCAAAAGTGGGCATTCTTGCCTTGTTCTTGACCTTAGGGGAAAAGTTTTCAGTTTTTCACCACTGAGTATAACATTCACGGTTGGCTTTTATTATGCTGAGGTAATTTCCTTCTAGCCCTAGTTTGTTGAGTCTGTGTTAATTTTTGTATATTACACAAGATATGGATTGAAGTTCACATTTTTGTACATAGATATCCAATTGTTCCAGCATCATTTGTTGAAAAGACTATCCTTTCTCCACTGAATTACCTTTACCCCTTTGTCAAAAATCAGTCATCCATATACGTGTGGGTCTATTCCTATACTCTATTCTGTTCTGTTATCTACTTGCCTATCTTTATGACAATAACATGCTATCTTTATGATTGTAGCTAATAATATAAATATTATATAGTATAAGTTTTGCAATTTTCTTCTTTTTGAAATCTATTTTGGCTAGTCTAGGTCCTCTGCATTTCCATAAGAATTTTTTTTTAAGTCAGAATCTCACTCTGTTGCCCAAGCTAGAGTGCAGTGACATGCTCACGGACACCACAGCTTTGACCTGCGGGACTCAGGCAATTCTTCTGCCTCAACCTCCCAAGTAGCTGGTACTACAGGCACATGCTACTACACCAGCTTATTTTTTAATGTATTGTAGAGATGAGGTCTCACCAAGTTGCCCAGGCTGGTCTTGAGTCCCTGAGCTCAGGCAATCCTCTGGCCTCAGCCTCCCAGAGTGCTGGGAATACAGACTTGAGCCACCGTACCCGGCTCCATAAGAATTTTTAATCAGTTTGTCAATTTCTACAAAAAGTCTTCTGGGAATTTTATTGGAATTGTGTTCAATCTATAGATCAATTTGGGGAGAATGGTTATCTTAACAATATTGAGTTTCTTGACCCCAAAATCGTGTATTTGTTTGAATATTTTTAGGATTATTTTCCTTTTTTGGCATGTAAGCTAAAATTCTTTGTTTTGTTACTTTGATGGCTGTTTTAGGATTTATAGCCTACATCTTAACTTATCACAGTATATTTTCAAATACTATGGTACAATATTATATATATATTATAAGAAAAACCTTCCATTTATTCTTTTATGGCATTGATACTAATGTTGCCATATGTTTTACTTATAAATATGTTAAAACCCTACAAACATGATTACTGTTTTTATTTAAAGAGTCAATCTTTGAGAGATACTTAAATAAAAAGTAAAAATATTACATATTTACCCATGTAGTTAGCAGTTCTGATGCAGTCATTCCTTTGTGCAGATACACATTTCCATCTGATATTTTCCTTTGGCCTAAAGAACTTCCTCCAAACAATTCTTGTAGGGTAAGTGTAGTGTAGCATTTGTATGTTTAAAAATGTTTTTATTCTACCTTCACTTTTTAAAGACATTTTTGCTAGGAATAGAAATCTAGGTTAACAGTTTTCATTTTACCTGTACTTTAAAAAGTTTGCTTCAAGCCGGGCTCGGTGGCTCAGCCTGTAATCCCGCGCCTTTGGGAGGCTGAGGTGAGTGGATTGCCTGAGCCCGCGGGTTCGAGACCCGCCTGGGCAGCGAGACCTCATCTCTACAATAAATCAAAAAA